>NC_062575.1:2260000-2297500 GCF_022837055.1 Prionailurus viverrinus
AACGGTGAGATCATGACCTGAGCTGAAGTCGGACGCTTAACCGACTGAGCCACCTAGGCGCCCCACCATACAACCTTATCTAATATCGTTGACCACATTTCGTTATACCTATCATCCCCATGACTTACTTGTTCCATAACTGGAAGTCTGTGCCTCCCTCTCCCCTTCAACCATTTAGCCCATTCCCCACCCTTCTAACAACGATCAATTTGTTCTTTGTGTTTGCAGGTCTGATTCTGATTTTTGTTTGCTTATTTATTCATTTTTATTTTTTATATTCCACATAAGGGTGAAATCTTATGGTATTTTTCTTTCTCTGACTATTTTCACTTGATATAACCCCTTCCAAGTCCATCTATGTTGTCTTGAAAGACACAATCTCATCTTTTTTTATAGATACATTTTCTTTTTCTTTTTTTTAACTTAGATATAGTTGACATATAACATTGTGTTAGTTTCAGCTGTACAACATAATGGTTTGATATTTGTATATGTTGTGAAATAATCACCACAATAAGTCTAGTTAATATACATCACCATACATAGTTATAAAAAGGTTTTTTCTTGTGGTAAAAAATTTTAAGATCTTAATGAAAAATTTTAAGCGGTCTTTTGGGTGAAGGTATGTCTTTCTCTTTCTTTTTTCTTACCCCTCTTTACTGAAAAGGTGGGGAGGGGGAGACAAGGTGGCTGGAACTGGAGTAGCCATTTGGAACAAGAGGTGAATTTGACAATGGAAACTATGCCAAGTGGGCTACAAAATAGAAGGATCTTATTGTATTTTATTTGAGAGATATAAACTTCTCTCTTTTTAAAAAAATGTATATCCAAGTTAGTTAGCATAGGGTATAACAATGATTTCAGGAGTAGATTCCTTAATGCCCCTTACCCATTTAGCTCATCTCGCCTCCCACAACCCCTCCATGTTTTGTTCTCCATCCCTTATGTTCATCTGTTTTGTATCTTAAAGTCCTTATATGAGTGAAGTCATATGATATTTTTCTTTCTCTGACTGACTAATTTTGCTTAGCATAATACCCTCTAGTTCCATCCATATAGTTGCAAATGGCAAGATTTCATTCTTTTTGATTGTCAAGTAATACTCCATTGTGTGTGTGTGTGTGTGTGTGTGTGTGTGTGTGTACCACATCTTCTTTATCTATTCATCTGTCAACGGACATTTTGGCTCTTTCCATTATTTGGCTATTGTTGATAGTGTTGCTATAAACATTGGGGTGCATGTGTCCCTTCGAAACAGCACACCTGTAACCCTTGGATAAATACCTAGTAGTGCAATTGCTGGGTTGTAGGGTAGTTCTATTTTTAATTTTTTGAGGAACCTCCATACTGTTTTCCAGAGTGGCTGCACCAGCTTGCATTCCGACCAGCAGTGCAAAAGAGATCCTCTTTCTCCGCATCCTCACCAACATCCGTTGTTGCCTGAGTTGTTAATGTTAGCCATTCTGACAGTGTGAGGTGGTATCTCTTTGTGGTTTTGAATTGTATTTCCCTGATGATGAGCGATGTTGAGCATTTTTTCATGTGTCGGTTGGCCATCTGGATGTCTTCTTTGGAGAAGTGTCTATTCATGTCTTTTCCCCATTTCTTCACTGGATTATTTGTTTTTTGGGTGTTGAGTTTGATATAAGTTCTCTATAGATTTTGGATACTAACCCTTTATCTAACATGTCGTTTGCAAATATCTTCTCACATTCTATCAGTTTCCTTTTAGCTTTTCTGATTGATTCTTTCACTGTGCAGAATATTTTTATTGTTATGAGGTCCCATTAGTTCATTTTTGCTTTTATTTCCCTTGCCTCTGGAGACATGTTGAGAAAGAAGTTGCTGCAGCTGAGGTCAAAGAGGATTTTGCCTGCTTTCTCCTCTAGGATGTTGATGACTTCCTGTCTTACAGTTAGGTCTTTCATCCATTTGAGTTTATTTTTCTGTATGGTGAAAGAAAGTGGTCCAGTTCATTTTTCTGCATATCGCTGACCAATATTCCCAACCCCATTTGCTGAAGAGACTGTCTTTATTCCATTGGATATTCTTTCCTGCTTTGTCAAAGATCAGTTGGCCATCTGTTTGTGGGTCCATTTCTGGGTTCTCTGTTCTCTTGCATTGATCTGAGTGTCTGTTTTTGTGCCAGTACCATACTGTCTTGATGATTACAGCTTTGTAGTATAGCTTGAAGTCCGATTGTGATGCCCCCGCTTTGGTTTTCTTTTTCAAGATTGCTTTGGCTATTTGGGGTCTTTTCTGGTTCCATACAAATATTCGGATTGTTGATTCTATCTCTGTGAAGAATGCTGGTGTTATTTTGATAGGGGTTGCCTTGAATATGTAGATTTCTTTGGGTAATATTGACATTTTAACAATATCTGTTCTTCCTATCCAGAAGCACGAAATATTTTTCCATTATTTTTGTGTCTTCTTCAATTTCTTTAGCTTTCTATAGTTTTCAGCATATAGACTTTTCACCTCTTTGGTTAGATTTATTCCTAGCTATTTTATGTGTTTTGGTGCAATTGTAAATGGGATCAATTCTTTGATTTCTCTTTCTGTTGCTTCATTATTGGTGTATAGGAATGCAGCCGATTTCTGTGCACTGATTTTATATCCTGCAACTTTGCTGAATTCATGAATCGGTTCTAGCAGTTTTTGTTGGAATCTTTTGGGTTTTCCATGTAGAGTATCACATCATCTTAGAAAAATGAAAGTTTGGCCTCCACCTGGCCAATGTGGATGCCTTTTGTCTCTTTGTATTGTTGATTGCTGAGGCTAAGACTTCCAATACTATGTTGAATAACAGTGGTGAGAGTGGACATCCTTGTCCTGTTACTGACCTTACGGGGAAAGCTCTGTTTTTCCCCATTGAGGATGATATTAGCAGTGGGTCTTTCCTATATGGCTTTTATGATCCTGAGGTATGATCCTTCTATCCGTACTTTCTTGAGGGTTTTTATCAAGAAAGGATGCTATATTTTGTCAAATGCTTTCTCTGAATCTATTGAGAGGATCATGTGGTTTTTGTCCTTTCTTTTATTGATGTGATATATCACATTGATTGTTTTGTGGATATTGAACCAGCCTTGCATCCCAGGTATAAATCCCACTTAGGGGGCGCCTGGGTGGCGCAGTCGGTTAAGCGTCCGACTTCAGCCAGGTCACGATCTCGCGGTCCGGGAGTTCGAGCCCCGCGTCGGGCTCTGGGCTGATGGCTCGGAGCCTGGAGCCTGTTTCCGATTCTGTGTCTCCCTCTCTCTCTCTGCCCCTCGCCCATCCATGCTCTGTATCTCTCTGTCCCAAAAATAAATAAACGTTGAAAAAAAAAAATTTTTTTTTTTAAATAAATCCCACTTGGTCGTGGTGAATAATTTTTTTAATGTCTTGTTGGATCCAGTTGGCTAGTATCTTGTTGAGGATTTTTGTGTCCATGTTCATCAGGGAAATTGGTCTGTAGTTCTACTTTTTACTGGGGTCTTTGTCTCTTTTGGAATCATGGTAATACTGGCTTCATATAAAGAGTTTGGAAGTTTTGCTTCCATTTCTATTTTTTTGGAATAGCTTATAGAGAATAGGTGTTAACTCTTCTTTAAATGTTTGGTAGAATTACCCTGGAAAGCCATCTGGCCCTGGACTCTTGTTTTTTTGGGAGATTTTTGCTTACTAATTCAATATCCTTGCTGATTATGGGTCTGTTCAAATTTTCTATTTCTTCCTGTTTCAGTTTTGATAGTTTATATGTTTCTAGGAATTTGTCCGTTTCTTCCAGATTGCCCATTTTGTTAGCGTATAATTGCTCATAATATTCTCTTATTACTGTTTTTATTTCTGCTGTGTTGGTTGTGATCTCTCCTCTTTCATTCTTGATTTTATTTATTTGGGTCCTTTCCTTTTTCTTTTTGATCAAACTGGCTAGGGGTTTATTGATTTTATTAATTCTTTCAAAGAACTGGCTTCTGGGGACGGCTGGGTGGCTCAGTCGGTTAAGCGTCTGACTTCGACTCAGGTCACGGTCTCGCGGTCTGTGAGTTCAAGCCCCGCGTCGGGCTCTGGGCTGATGACTCGGAGCCTGGAGCCTGCTTCCGATTCTGTGTCTCCCTCTCTCTCTGCCACTCCCCAATTCATGCTCTGTCTCTCTCTGTCTCAAAAATAAATAAACGTTGAAAAAAAAAAAGAACCAGCTTCTGGTTTCATTGATCTGTTCTGCTGTTTTTTAGGTTTTGATAGCATTGATTTTTGCTCTAATCTTTATTTCCTGTCTTCTGCTGGTTTTTGGTTTTATTTGCTGTTCTTTTTCCAGCTCTTTAAGGTATAAGATTAGGTTGTGTATCTGAGAACTTTCTTCCTCCTTTAGGAAGGCCTGGATTGCTATATACTTCACTCTTATGACTACCTTTGCTGCATCCCAGAGGTTTTGGGCTGTGGTGTTATCATTTTCATTGGATTCCATGAACTTTTTAATTTCCTCTTGTTAGTCAATTCTTTCTTTATTAGGATGTTCTTTAGTCTCCAATATTTGTTATCTCTCTCGTTTTTTTCATGTGGTTGATTTCGAATTTCATAGCGTTGAAGTCTGAAAATATGCATGGTATGATCTCAATCTTCTTGTACTTGTTGAGGGCTGATTTGTGTCCCACCATGTGATCTATTCTGGAGAATGTTCCATGTGTACTGGAGAAGAATGTATATTCCACATTTAGGATGAAATGTTCTGAATATATTTGTTAAGTCCATCTGGTCCAGAGTGTCATTCAAAGCCATTGTTTCCTTGTGGATTTTCTATTTAGATGATCTATACATTGCTGTAAGTGGGGTGTTGAAGTCCCCTACTATTATGGTATTATTATCAATGAATTTCTTTATGTTTGTGATTAATTGATTTACATATTTGGGTGCTTCCACATTTGGCACATAAATGTTTACAATTTTTAGGTCTTCTTGATGGATAGACCCCTTTATTATGATAATGCCCTTCTTAATCTCTTGTTACAATCTTTATTTTAAAGTCTAGATTGTCTGATATAAGTATGGCTACTCTGGCTTTCTTTTGTTGACCATTAGCATGATAGGTGTCTTTAGGTCTAAAGTGGGTCTCTTGTAAACAGCATAGAGATGGATCTTGTTTTCTTATCCATTCTGTTACCCTATGTCTTTTGATTGGAATATTTAGTCCATTGACATTTAGAGTGAGTGCTGAAAGATAAGAGTTTATTGCCATTATGTTTCTTGGAGAGTTGGAATTTCTGGTGGTATTCTCTGATCCTTTCTAGCCTTTGTTGCTTTCGGTCTTTTTTCCCCCATCTTTTCTTCCCTGAGAAAGTGCCCCTCAAAATTTCTTGCAGAGCTGGTTTAGTGGTCATGAACTCTTTTAATTTTTGTTGGTCTGGGAAACTTTTAATCTCTCCTTCTATTTTGAATGACAGCCTTGCTGGGTAAAGAATTCTTGGCTGCATATTTTTCCAATTCAGCACATTGAATATATCCTGCCACTCCTTTCTGGCCTGTCTCGTTTCTGTGGAAAGGTCTGCTGCAAACCTGATCTGTCTTCCCTTTTAGGTTAAGGACTTTTTTCCCTTGCTGCTTTCATGATTCTTTCCTCAACTGAGTATTTTGTGAATTTGACTATGATATGCCTTGTTCATGGTCGGGTTTTGTTGAGTCTAAAGGGAGTCCTCTTTATAGGGAGTCCAGGGAGTCCTGGATTTTGATGTCTGTGTCCTTCCCCAAGTTAGGAAAGTTTTCCACTATGATTTGTTTACATAACCCTTCTACCCCTTTTTCTCTCTCTTCATTTTCTGGGACCCTTATGATTCTGATGCTGTTCCTTTGTAATGAGTCACTGATTTCTCTAATTCTTAAACTGTGCTCTTTTGCCTTAGTCTCCCTCTTTTTTTCTGCTTCATTATTCTCCATAATTTTGTCCTCTATATCACTGATTCACTGCTCTGCCTCATCCATCCTTGCCACTGAAGCAACCATTCAAGATTGCAGCTCAGTTATAGTTTTTTGTTTCATCCTGACTTGACTTTATCTCTGCAGAAAGGGATTCTAATATATTTTCAATCCCAGCTAGTATTCTTATTATCATGATTCTAAATTCTGGCTCAGATACCTTTCTTGTATCTGTGTTGATCAAGTCCCTGGCTGCCATTTCTTCCTGCTCTTTCTTTTGGGGTGAATTCCTTCATTTCATCATTTTGAAGGAAGAAAAGAAATTAATAAGGTAAAAATAAACTTAAAATTAAAAACAACACACACACACAAGATCAAATAAATGATGCTAGATCTTAGGTGTGTTTTGGTCTGGTTGTTGAAAGGAGCTTGTTAGAATAGAGAAAAAAGGGAAGAAAAAAGGAAAACATTTGATAATTTGAAAAAATGAATGCATGCTCTCTGCTTTGGATTCTCTCTCTCTCTCTCTCTCTCTCTCTCTCTCTCCCCTTCCCCTGCTCTCTCTCTCAAAAATAAATAAACCTTTAAAAGTAAATAAATAAATCTATCTATGTAAGCTGATCACACAAGAGGAGAAAAGAAAAAAATTCAATTTGATTGTCCTCCCTCCAAATTTGCATCAGGCATCCCAGGAACAGAGAGACCTATTTAGTGGGTAATCCACAGCACAGAGAGGAAAAGATGTGCTTCATGCAAAGAATTCTCAACATTAAATGTTAACTCAGGCAGCTAAAATATCCAGCAGGAAGTGGGGAAAGGATATTTTAATTTTCCATATGAGCTGGAAGAATGTTCCATCTATTTCTTGTCTTGTTTCAAGGAGACATGATCTTGTAACACTTCAGAGAGACTGAGCTCAGACCTCTCTCCTGCACGTATTTCCAAACCCCAGGTTCCCCTGGTCCAAACACCCACAGTTTGCTCATCTCCTACTATAATGTGTATAAACGTCTGTTTCAACCTGAGAGCAGGAATTACGTCTCATTCCGCTTTTGCAATCCCAGTATCCAGCATAAATCCTTGCATCTATTACGAGCTCCAAACTGTGTGAGAACAGACTTGGAACTCTCCTTCCCACGCCTCGCTACAACTGATGTAAAGCTTTCACTTCATTTTCCCCTCTAAACCCACAGAGATTAGGACAGCCCCCTAAGGCCCATCTCTCGGATTTAAACTGGCCCTTCTCTTTCAGCCGGCTGCAAGCACAGAGTACCGTTGGCAGCTGAGAGAACAGAGGCGCCAAACGAAGAGAGGTGGGTGAACTCCCTGCTCAGGACAAAGGCAGCTTCTTCCAAACATTCCTGGCCAACACTTCACATCACTGGCATCTTCACTTATGTCCAGGGGCAGAAGCTGAATATTTGTGGCTCCCAGAGTCTCCTTGAGAAAAGAAAAAGCAGGACCCGTGTCACCTTAGCTGAGAGGTAAGAAAACAAGATTACTTGATTTGGCGAGGGGGGAAGGGGGAGGGGGGGAAGAGAAGACCAGAAAAGTTCTCCCTCCTATAAGTCACCTGTGGGGTGCTAGACACTACCTGGGTGCCATGGAGACTATCTGAGGTCTAATTCCCATGACAGTGTGAGAAAGTCAGTGCTGTTATCTCCCTATTGGAGGCAACACAAAGGTCAGAAAGTCAGAGCCCTTGTCTGAGTCAGAGGCACAGCCTGGGTTAGAACCAGTGTCTGTCTATCTCAAAGCCCTTCTCTTAACCTTAATGGCAATATATTTTAATTTTTTTAAATGTCTATTTATTTTTGAGAGAGAGAGGGAGAGAGAGAGACAGAGCATGAGCAGGGGAGGGGCAGAGAGGGAGACACAGAATCTGAAGCAGGCTCCAGGTTCCGAGCTATCAGCACAGAGCCTGACATGGGGCTCTAACTCACGAACCACGAGATTATGCATGACCTGAGCCGAAGTCAGACACTTAACCGACTGAGCCACCCAGATGCCCCGTGAATTACAGTATATTTTAAACTGAGGGTTATAAAGTAGTTGTATTAAGTCAGTACTAATATTAAATGTTTATTTCTGAGACAGAGACAGAGCATGAGTGGGGGAGGGGCAGAGAGAGAGGGAGACAGAATCTGAAGCAGGCTCCAGGTTCTGAGCTGTCAGCACAGAGCCCGCTGTGGGCTCAAACTCACAAACCGTGAGATCGTGACCTGAGCCGAAGTCGGTCGTTCAACTGACTGAGCCACCCAGGCGCCCCTAAGTCAGTACTAACATTAAAGATCACATGGCATAGGGGCTCCTGGATGACTCAGTCAGTGGAGTGTGCAACTCTTGATCTCGGGGTTGTGAGTTTGAGCCCCATGTTGGGTGTAGAGATACTTAAAAAATAAAATCTTTTTAGGGGGCGCCTGGGTGGCGCAGTTGGTTAAGCGTCCGACTTCAGCCAGGTCACGATCTCGCGGTCCGTGAGTTCGAGCCCCGCGTCGGGCTCTGGGCTGATGGCTCGGAGCCTGGAGCCTGCTTCCGATTCTGTGTCTCCCTCTCTCTCTGTCCCTCCCCCATTCATCCTCTGTCTCTCTCTGTCCCAAAAATAAAAATAAAACGTTGAAAAAAAAAAAAAAATTTAAAAAAAAAAAAAAAATAAAAAAAAAAAAAATAAAATCTTTTTAAAAATCACCTGGAGGGGCACCTAGGTGGCTCAGTCGGTTGGGCATCCGACTTCAGCTCAGGTCATGATCTCACAGCTTGTGAGTTGGAGCTCCGTGTCGGGCTCTGTGCTGACAGCTCGGAGCCTGGAGCCTGCTTCAGATTCTGTGTCTCCCTCTCTCTCTCTGCCCCTACCCCGCTCACACTCTGTCTCTCTTTTTCTCAAAAATAAACATTAAAAAATCTTTAAAAAATCACATGGCTAGAACATTAGAGAAAATATGAAAGGGAATTACACAGATTAAAGGTAAGTATTTCTTTGAGAGATTTCTGCTTTATTTGTATATGTGGTGTATGTGCGCACCATTGTGATTGGGTAACGACGTGAGTATATTCCTTATTTTGGGCAATAGTAAAAATGCATGAAGCCAGCTGCACTGTATTTTACTGCATCTAGATTGCCCGGACACAGAAAGCAGGCAATAAATGAAAGCCATCTTAGCTAGTATCTTTTTTATTCCTCATGGACCTGTTGTTACCATCTTCAGTAGTAGTTAGCTCAGGTTTAGAGAGATTAGGAATTTTGCTCACTGCTCATCATAACCTCTGCAGGGGCAAAAATCATGTCAACCTTGACTATATCTCAGGCTCTTGGTGCAATTCAGGTGCAAAATGTTTGTGCAACCATCCCCAGAGAGCCCAGTACCTTTTTAGGTGCGTTTGTGAGTTATTCAGCAGGTTAATCAAGGACATTCCAGAGCATCTAAAGTTATCAGAAGGGCAAGATAACCTGAAGAAGTCTTCAGGAAGAAGTTAAGAACAGGAGCAGCTAGAAGGAGAGGAGGGCAGGGCGCCTGGGTGGTTCAGTGGTTAGGCGACTGACTTCGGCTCAGGTCATGATCTCGTGGTTTGTGAGTTCTAGCCCCACGTCGGGCTCTGTGCTGACAGCTCAGAGCCTGGAACCTGCTTCCGATTCTGTGTCTCCCTCTCTCTCTACCCCTCCCCTGCTCATGCTCTGTGTCTCTCTGTTTCTCAATAGTAAATAAATGTTTAAAAATTAAAAAAAAAAAAAAAGGAGAGGAGGGAAAGAGCAGGACAGAGGTAGGGCAGAGCATAGACAGGAAGGAAGCCCATGGCAAGAGACTGCAACAGACACTCGGGTTTAGCACCAGAGAGAGCACCTCTAATGGGCTCAGCTCTTACTCCCGGCCAAGAACAGCCCAACAGGCCAGGTGACCCCATTCAGAGCTAAGAACATCCACCCTGGACAGAAGTTGGCCTGAAAATAACTTGAAGTACCAACTTTGAGCCTCATTGTGCTTGTCTGAAAAATGAGGGCTTGTGCCAAAATACCAAGAGGGAAGTTTCCACCAAAACATATCTACCTTCCTGTGCCAAACTGTGTCCCCATAATCATAAAATAGCATCAACAATGACCACCAATAATTTATTTCATTCATATTATTCAAGGTGTTTTTATCTGTTACTTGAAGGGGAGTATCTTAATGACCTCGTCTATCTTTGCCTAAACCAACAGTTTTGGAGGGAATGATCCTTTTTCCTTAATTTGGACATGTTAGGAATTAAGCATGGTCAGTGGGGAAATTTTGCTGAAATTGAGGGAGAAGGCATTAAAGAATTGGAGGAAGAACATAATATTTGGATTCAAAAAAATCTTAGTACTCACACTTCATGTGAAATTTTTGTCATTTTTTAAAGGGAGAAAGGGTGGACCCATACATTAAGTGCAAGAATGTGCCATCAATATTTCTGAAAGAACCTTCAAGACACTGATACCAATTGTTACCTCAGGGAGCGCTATGGGAGCAAGAAAATTACTTTTAAAATTTATTTTTAAAATTAACATACATAAAATTGAGTTTTTGGGTGTGTAGATACATATATTTTAACACACATAGAAACTATTTTTATCAGTAGCTTTTATAGGGGCCCCTGGGTTGCTCAGTGGTTAAGCATCTGACTTTGGCTCAAGTTGTAATCTTATAGTTTGTGAGTTCAAGCCCCACATTGGGCTCTGCGCTTATGGTGCAGAGCCTGCTTGGGATTCTCTCTCTCTCTCTCTCTCTCTCTCTCTCTCTCTCTCTCTTTGCCTCTTCCTTGCTTATGCTCTCTCTCTCTCTCTCTCAAGATGATAAGTAAATAAACTTAAAAAATAAAATAAAATGGCTTTTATATAAATAATGAGTGAATGCAACCCAGAAATAGGTATAAAAATAATGATGCATTTGTCTTTCTCTGACTTATTTCACACAGCATTATACTCTCTAGCTCCATCTATGTCATTGCAAATGACAAGCTTTCATTCTTTTTTATGGCTGAGTAGTATTCCACTATGTGTATATGTATGCACACACACACATATATGTATATGTCACATACACATATACCACCTCTCCTTTATCCATTTGTCAGTTGATGGACACTTGGGCTGCTGACACAAATCACTATATTGTACACTTGAAACTAATATATCACTATATGTTAACTATACTGGAATTAAAATAAAAATAGAAAAAATAAAATAAAGGTGCAATGACTCCCTTGTACTTATTAGCCATTTTAAGAAAATGATCTTTGAAGCCCCTGTGTGCCCTTCCTACACCACTCCTCACTGCTAGGAAGTGTGTTTCTTGAATTTGGGGCTCACTTTTCTCCTATTTTATCTGCCACATGACTTTGTATCCCTAAACAATATGTTTCTTAACATTTTTTTGCACAGTTTGGCTTTTATGTAAATGTAATTATAACTGCACACTCATGTAACTTTCTTTGTTCAATATAATGTTTCTGAGATTGATTTATTCATAACATTAGATGTGGCTCTGATTCACTCATTTCTTTATAGAATAGTATTCCATTGTATAAGGAAATCATAATTTAGTTATCAATTCTACCATTAAACACTGGGGATGTTTACAGTTTTTTTTTTTCTAGTAAAACGGTGCGGCTGTGAACATTAGTTACTCTGGATATATGCTTGCACACAGAATTTCTGGGGCATGGTCATACCTTAAAATTTACTACATAATGCCCAATTGTTTTCTGAAGTGATCATGCCAATTCAGACTGCCAGCGACAATGTGTGAAAGTTAGCATTATTAAACTTAATATTTTCAGAAGTTTATATTTGTGCCAATTCCACGAATGTGAAGTGGTATCTAATTTGGGTATTAATTTTCATTTCCTTTGTTACTAATGAGATTAGCGTATTTCCATGTTTTCAGTGATGAATTATTTTTTCATGAGGTATACATTCAGGCCTTTTCCCCAAATTTCTGTGGAAAAAACCTATTTTGCATATTAACTGTCCAATTCCTTTGTATATCCTACATAGGGATTCCTTGTCACCCATATGTATTGCAGGAATATTTTCCCAGTTTGTGATTTTTAGTTTTTTTTGGTGATCAGCTTTTCTTTTGATAGTTACACTTTACATTTTTTTCAAGTTTACTTATCTAAGTAATCTCTACACCCAATGCGGGGTTCAAACTCACGACCCCGAGATCAAGAGTCACACATTCTTCTGACTAAGGCATCTGGGTGCCCCGGATTTTTACATTTTATTTATTTTTTTTAATTTTTACATTTTAAAGCAGGCAAGTTTTGAATTTTTTTCTTATATTCTTATAGTTTTCTCTGCCACCAAGGCCACAAAGATATACTTTTATTTTGTTTTCTAAAATTTCAGAAATTCGCACTTCACCTTTTGGTTTTCATTCGCCTGAAATTGATTTTCTCTGCATGTGGTATGATGTATGGTTTCAATTTCCTTTTATTTTTCTACACAAATAATTTACCCAAAAACCATTAATAGAAAGACCTATCTTCTTCCTGATTATCCTCAATACAAGTTATGTGATAAATCAAGTTTGTATATATATGTGTATGTTCCCAAGCCTCACCCCACCCTGTTACTCTGTTTATCTCTCACACATAATTTTTTTCATTGGGATGTTTAACTCAGAGACTAGCACACCACGAGAGACTTAGAGTGCATCGGGGTAGGGATGGGGTATTGTGGGCAGAAAATGACTTTCTTCCTCCTCAGTTCTGCATTCCTGGGCCACTCTGGACCTCGTTTTCCTCAGCAATGCTAAATGCCTTCCCAACTTAAGGTTTTTGCACGTGCTTTTTCCTATTCTGTTTCAAGTGCTCTCTCACTAGCTCAGTGTTCAGCCTGTTCCTCCAGACATTACTGACCATCCTGTTTTGCTTTCTTCTTAGCTAAAATTTATCCCTATATTTGTCTTCTTGTTTGCTTTCTCTATTCCTCACTAGCAAGAATATAAATTGTGAAAGCTCATGGCCACTGGTTTTGTTCACTGTTTGATTTCAGGCCCCTTGTGCATAGTATACACTCAAATAGTTGCTGTTTGATACATATGATAAATAGAAAGTCAGAAATAAGTCAAAATAGCGTATTTTATGCATGCCAATGACCTAAAAATCATACTGGATCCTTAGAGTCAGCAACAGAGGCAAAGGAACCCTGCTTCTTTTTTTTTTTTTTTGTATTTTTAAAAGCTTATTTATTTATCTTGAGTGAGACAGAGACAGCACAAGCGAGGGAGGAGCAGAGACAGAGAGGGAGAGAGAGAGAATCCCAAGCAGGCTCCACACTGTCATCACAGAGCCTGAAGTGGAGCTCAAACTCATGAAACCACAAGATCGTGACCTAAGCTGAAACCAAGAGCCAGACACTTAACCGACTGAGCCACCCAGATGCCCCATAAGGACCCCTACTTCTAGAACTCTGTTCTTTAGACAAGTTACTTACTGCTTATGAGCCTCAGCACAGTCGTGTATGAATGGATAAAATCATGCTATTTTTGTAGGGTCGTGAAAATTAATCTCCATGTGTTTAAAACATGCAGCACAGTGTAGGGGCACATATGTGGTGTTAACACATATAGTTTTTTTCCTAAAAAAAAAAAAAGAATGTGTTCTCTTTCTAGAAGGAGTCATTTTTAGAAATATTCAGAAAGGAAATTATTCATTGGTCTTTCTTAGAAAAACCATTATTGATGGTACTTTTCTCTAATAAGCAGTGACAAATTTCCCCCAGAAATTCAACCTATTAAAAGAGGTATGCATTTCAGAATAAAGGGATTGTGAATCTTCCTTTATTTAAACTATTGGAGACAACCCCTTGCATCCTGGGAAACTTTTCAAGAATGAGAAAAAGGAGAGGGAGAGAGAGAGAGAGAGAGAGAGAGAGAGAGAGAGAGAGAGAGGAAGGGGAAGGAAGGAGGGAAGGAAGGAAGGAAGGAAGGAAGGAAAGAAAGAAAGAAAGAAAGACAAAGACCACATAAAGTCATCAAAAGAAAAGAAAAAACAATCATAGCTTTTACCTCCATTTTACAGACAAGATAACTGAGGCTCAGTTTCAGATTCTATGTCTCCACACCACCCCCCCCCGCCTTTCCCCCACTCTAGCTATCTTTCTCTCTCAAAAATAAATAAACATTAATTTTTTTAAAAAAGATACCTGAGGCTTATAAGGGTTGAATTGCCGAAGGTCACAGATTTACTAAGTACACGTGGAGGTTTTCCATTTCCGGTTTTGCGACGTCCCACCTCACCAGTCATCCTGACAACAGTCAACCCACAGCACTTACATTGGCTCTCAGACCCCTGATGCTCTTCCTCTTTTGCCGTTTTACTCCTGCGTGGATCACAGTCTCCTCTAACCTGCTTCTTTTGCACTTAGATGGAGAGGCCCCTGGAGTTGGGCAACGTGACCAGAGTCCAGGAGTTTGTCTTGTTGGGTTTGTCCACAAGGCTGGGCATAAGGATTGTCCTGTTTGCCATCTTCCTGGCCCTCTACCTGCTGACCCTCCTGGAGAACATGCTCATAATCTACCTCATCTGCAGTCACATTGAGCTCCACAAGCCCATGTATTTCTTCCTGGGCAACCTGAGCTGCCTGGAGATGTGTTACGTGTCCGTGACCGTGCCCAGCCTGCTCGTGGGGCTGGGCTCCAGTCCATGCCATGTGCCCTTCGCAGCCTGCATGACACAGCTTTTTTTATTCATAGCTCTCATTAGTACCAAGTGCACCCTCCTGGCCTCCATGGCCTATGACCGCTACGTGGCCATCTGCCGCCCACTCCATTACCCACTGCTCATGAGGCCCCAGGTCTGCCTGGGCTTAGCCTTGTCCTCATGGCTTGGGGGGCTGTTGGTCTCAGTGGCCAAGACATCATGCATCGCCAGCCTGTCCTACTGTGGCCCCAATGTCCTCAACCACTTTTTCTGTGATGTCTCCCCTCTGCTCAACCTGTCCTGCACTAACGTGGCCCTGACGGAGCTGGTGGACTTCATCTCTGCTATCGTCATCTTCTGTGGGTCATTGCTAGTGGCTCTGGCCTCCTATGTGGCCATCGGGAGGGCTGTGCTCCACATGCCATCAGCCGTCACCCGCTGCAGAGCCCTCTCCACCTGTGCCTCCCACCTGGTGGTGGTGGGCATCTTCTATGGGGTGGTCCTCTTCATGTATTCCCGCCCCCGCCTCATCGGTTCCACAGACCTCAACAAGGTGCTATCTGTCATCTACACGGTGGTCACGCCCATGTGCAGCCCCGTCATCTACTGCCTGCGGAACAGGGAGGTCCAGGCAGTGCTGCACAAAACCCTCCACTCACCCCGGGTCTCTTCAGCGACAACACACTTTGCCCGCTCCTGATTTTAACAGAGCACACTGATGGTCACCAGAAGGGAGGTGGATGGTGGTGTATTGAACAGGTGATGGGGAAGAAGGAGGGCCCTTGTGATGAGCACCGGGTGATGTATGAAAGTGTTGGGTCACTAGATTGTGCACCTGAAACTAATATTACACTGTATGTTAACCAACTGGAATTTAAATAAAAACTTTAAAAAGTAATAATAAGATAACACTACTTCCCTGTTCCCAACAACTTTTGCTTCACCATATAATTGGCTTTGGCTAATGGAATGTAGACCAAATTGAGAGTCCTGAGCTGATGTCTGGGGCAGCACTAACTGTTTCCACTGCCTTCTTGCCATTTGCCTTGAGAAGAACATCTCCTAGTTCTGGGATGAGAGACAAGTAGAACAGACCTAAGCCTGCCCTGCAGCCTGAAGCAGAACACCACCATAGATCCAGAAGCCAGAAAAAAAAAAAAAACAAGTGTGCTACTGAAGCTACTGAAAAACATTTTTGGATTGCTTGTAACACAGCAGTGTTGTAGCAATGACTGACTAATACAGCATAATATTGGTTAGGTAATGGATTTCAGCCTAAAACAGTTGCTTAAACAGGATACAATGAATTTCTCATCAATGTAGCAGCACTTATTTGGTATTAATAAGACAGTCCAAAACGTCAGAGTTCCCCTATCTTGTGATATCATTCTCAGCATGACGCTTCCAGGTCAGGGTGCAAGATGGCTGCTCCAGCTCCAGTCATCACGCTTGAATTCCAACCAGAAGAGAAGGGGAGTGAAGGAAGTACAGGAAAGTGTCTTTCCCCTAAAAAGCATAACCTAAAACCTTTCCATGGACATCTGCCCAGCACATACTCCTATGACATCATGGAGAGACAAGGGAAGAGCTGAGAAACATTTTTTGTGTGTGTATGATGTAAGAAAGTGGTCCAGGTTCATTCTTCTGCATGTCGCTGTCCAGTTTTCCCAGTACCACTTGCTGAAGAGACTGTCTTTATTCCATTGGATATTCTCTCCTGCTTTGTCAGAGATGAGTTGGCCATACATTTGTGGGTCCATTTCTGGATTCCCTTTTCTGTTCCATTGATCTGAATGTCTGTTCTTGTGCCATGGAAACATTTTTTTCTGGATTTCCAGCTGAGATATGGTGGATCTATTACTAAAGGAAGAAGGAAGGACTGATGTTGTAGATGACCACAAACTTTGTCACACATATCTCCCTCACAGTGTGGCTGTGAATGTGACAAATCTATATAAAGTGTTTTGAATAGGGTCTGGAATTCAGCAAATTCTCTATAGCCAGTAGAATTATTATAGCTGTAAATCTTTGGGAATAAGGAGATGGATAAGACATCACCTTTCTTCAGGGAGTTGTTCTCTTATTTATTCGACCAGATTCACCGAGCAGCTAACGTGGACCAGGCATTGTTCTGGGCAACACGGATGGGGTCCATGCTCTGAGGTGCTCACGTTATGCTTTGCATATTTTCAGCTGGCTGTGAAGTGAGCTCCACGGAGGAATAGCAAGAGGAGTGGAGTGTGGTGCCACAGCAACTGGGGACGCAGAAGCCAGACCTTGAAGGTGTCTGCATGCACAAGGAAGACAAGGAAGATCATGGCATTCAGATGACACTGGTGCACAGGCACCAGATACGACACCCCTGACATGTCCACACAACGCTGAGTCTAGTGCAGCTGGAACCACAACAGAATGGCATCTTGAGTTCCCAGTGAAAGACGTTCAGCTCTGTCTTATGGACACAAAAGACATAGATTAAAGTGATTTTTTAGGGGCACCTGGGTGGCTCAGTCAGATAAGCATTCAACTTCGGCTCAGGTCA
This sequence comes from Prionailurus viverrinus, assembly GCF_022837055.1. Classification (NCBI taxonomy): domain Eukaryota; kingdom Metazoa; phylum Chordata; class Mammalia; order Carnivora; family Felidae; genus Prionailurus; species Prionailurus viverrinus. The sequence goes on from NC_062575.1 coordinate 2,277,105, forward strand.
TGATCTCATGGTTTACGAGTTCAAGCCCCATGTCAGGCTCTATGCTGATGGCTCAGAGCCTGGAGCCTGCTTTAGATTCTGTGTCTCCTTCTCTCTCTGACCCTTTTCTGCTCGTTCTCTCTCTCTCTCACTCTCTCTCTCTCTCAAAATAAACATTAAAAATTTTGAAAAAATAAAGTGATTTTTAAATTGAAAATTACATCTTTTTTTTAATATGAAATTTATTGTCAAATTGGTTTCCATACAACACCCAGTGCTCATCCCAAAAGGTGCCCTCCTCAATAGTCATCACCCACCCTCCCCTCCCCCCTACCCCCCATCTACTCTCAGTTTGTTCTCAGTCTTTAAGAGTCTCTTATACTTTGGCTCTCTCCCTCTCTAACCTCTTTTTTTTCCTTCCCCTCCCCCATGGGTTTCTGTTAAGTTTCTCAGGATCCACATAAGAGTGAAAACATATGGTATCTGTCTTTCTCTGTATGATTTATTTCATTTAGCATAACACTCTCCAGTTCCATCCATGTTGCTACAAAAAGCCATTTTTCATTCTTTCTCATTGCCACGTAGTACTCCATTGTGTATATAAACCACAATTTCTTTATCCATTCGTCAGTTGATGGACATTTAGGCTCTTTCCATAATTTGGCTATTGTTGAAAGTGCTGCTCTATACATTGGGGTACCAGTGCCCCTATGCATCAGCACTCCTGTATCCCTTGGGTAAATTGCTAGCAGTGCTATTGCTGGGTCATAGGGTAGGTCTATTTTTAATTTTTTGAGGAACCTCCACACTGTTTTCCAGAGCGACTGCACCAGTTTGCATTCCCACCAACAGTGCAAGAGGGTTCCCATTTCTCCACATCCTCTCCAGCATCTATAGTCTTCTGACTTGTTCATTTTAGCCATTCTGACCAGCGTGAGGTGGTGTCTCAGTGTGGTTTTGATTTGTATTTCCCTGATGAGGAGCAAGCACATTGAGCATCTTTTCATGTGCCTGTTGGCCATCTGGATGTCTTCTTTAGAGAAGTGTCTATTCATGTTTTCTGCCCATTTCTTCACTGGAATATTTGTTTTTTGGGTGTGGAGTTTGGTGAGCTCTTTATAGATTTTGGATACTAGCTCTTTGTCCTATATGTTATTTGCAAATATCTTTTCCCATTCCGATGGTTGCCTTTTAGTTTTGTTGAGTGTTTCCTTTGCTGTGCAGAAGCTTTTTATCTTCATGAGGTCCCAATTGTTCATTTTTGCTTTTAATTCCCTTGCCTTTGGGGATGTGTCAAGTAAGAAATTGCTATGGCTGAGGTCAGAGAGGTTTTTTCCTGCTTTCTCCTCTAGGGTTTTGATGGTTTCCTGTCTCACAATCAGGTCCTTTATCCATTTTGAATTTGTTTTTGTGAATGGTGTAAGCAAGTGGTCTAGTTTCATCCTTCTGCATGTTGCTGTCCAGTTCTCCCAGCACCATTTGTTAAACAGACTGTCGTTTTTCCATTGGATATTCTTTCCTCCTTTGTCAAAGATTAGTTGGCCATACTTTTGTGGGTCTAGTTCTGGGGTTTCTTTTCTATTCTATTGGTCTATGTGTCTGTTTTTGGTCCAATACCATGCTGTCTTGATGATTACAGCTTTGTAGTAGAGGCTAAAGTCTGGGATTGTGATGCCTCCCGCTTTGGTCTCCTTCTTCAAAATTCCTTTGGCTATTCAGGGCCTTTTGTGGTTCCATACAAATTTTAGGATTGCTTGTTCTAGCTTCAAGAAGAATGCTGGTGCAATTTTGCTTGGGATTGCAATGCATGTGTAGATTGCTTTGGGTAGTATTGAAATTTTAACAATATTTATTCTTCCAATCCATGAGCATGGAATGTTTTTCCATTTTTAATATCTTCTTCAATTTCCTTCACAAGCTTTCTATAGTTTTCAGCATAGAGATCTTTTACATCTTTGGTTAGGTTTATTCCTAGGTACTTTATGCTTCTTGGTGCAGTTGTGAATGGGATCAGTTTCTTTATTTGTCTTTCTGTTGCTTCATTATTAGTGTATAAGAATGCAACTGATTTCTGCACATTGATTTTGTATCCTGCGACTTTGCTGAATTCATGTATCAGTTCTAGCAGACTTTTGGTGGAGTCTATCAGATTTTTCATGTATAACATCATGTCATCTGCAGAAAGTGAAAGCTTGACTTCATCTTTGCCAATTTTGCTGCTTTTGATTTCATTTTTTTGTCTGATTGCTGATGATTCTAGAACTTCCAACACTATGTTAAACAACAGCGGTGAGAGTGGACATCCTTGTCGTGTTCCTGATCTCAGGGAGAAAGCTCTGTTTTTCCCCAGTGAGGATGATATTAGCTATGGGCTTCATAAATGGCTTTTAGATGTTTAGGTATGTTCCTTCTATTCTGACTTTCTCGAGGGTTTTTATAAAGAAAGGATGCTGAATTTTGTCAAATGCTTTTTCTGCATCAATGGACAGGATCGTATGGTTCTTATCTTTTCTTTTATTAATGTGATGTATGACGTTGATTGATTTGCAAATGTTGAACCAGCCCTGCATCCCAGGAATGAATCCCACTTGATCATGGTGAATAATTGTTTTTATATGCTGTTGAATTCGATTTGCTAGTATCTTATTGAGAATTTTTTCATTCATATTCATCAGGGATATTGGCCTGTAGTTCTCTTTTTTTACTGGGTCTCTGTCTGGTTTAGGAATCAAAGTAATGCTGGATTCATAGAATGAGCCTGGAAGTTTGCCTTCCCTTTCTATTTGTTGGAATAGCTTGAGGAGGATAGGTATTACCTCTGCTTTAAATGTCTGGTAGAATTCCCCTGGGAAGCCATCTGGTCCTGGACTCTTATTTGTTGGGAGATTATTGATAACTGCTTCAATTTCTTTGCTGGTTATGGGTCTGTTCAAACTTTCTATTTCTTCCTGTTTGAGTTTTGGAAGTGTGTGGGTACTAAGGAATTTGTCCATTTCTTCCAGGTTGTCCAGTTTGTTGGCATATAACTTTTCATAGTATTCCCTGATAATTGTTTGTATCTCTGAGGGATTGGTTGTAATAATTCCATTTTCATTCATGATTTTATCTATTTGGGTCATCTCCCTTTTCTTTTTGAGAAGCCTGGCTAGAGGTTTGTCAATTTTGTTTATTTTTTCAAAAAACCAACTCTTGGTTTTGTTGATCTGCTCTACAATTTTTTTTAGATTCTATGTTGTTTATTTCTGCTCTGATCTTTATTATTTCTCTTCTTCTGCTGGGTTTAGGCTGCCTTTGCTGTTCTATTTCTTTTAGGTGTGCTGTTAGATTTTGTATTTGGGATTTTTCTTGTTTCTTGAGATAGGCCTGGATTGCAATGTATTTTCCTCTCAGGACTGCCTTTGCTGCATCCCAGAGCGTTTGGATTGTTGTATTTTCATTTTCATTTGTTTCCATATATTTTTTCATTTCTTCTCTAATTGCCTGGTTGACCCATTCATTCTTTAATAGGGTGTTATTTAACCTCCATGCTTTTGGAGGTTTTCCACACTTTTTCCTGCGGTTTATGTCAAGCTTCATAGCATTGTGGTCTGAAAGTATGCATGGTATGATCTCAATTCTTGTATACTTATGAAGGGCTGTTTTATGACCCAGTATGTGATCTATCTTAGAGAATGTTCCATGTGCACTCGAGAAGAAAGTATATTCTGTTGCTTTGGGATGCAGAGTTCTAAATATATCTGTCAAGTCCATCTGATCCAATGTATCATTCAGAGCCCTTGTTTATTTATTGATCCTGTGTCTAGATGATCTATCCATTGTTGTAAGTGGAGTATTAAAGTCCCCTGCCATTACCACGTTCTTATCAATAAGGTTGCTTATGTTCGTGATTGTTTTATATATTTGGGGGCTCCCATATTCGGCGCATAGACATTTATAATTGTTAGCTCTTCCTGATTGATAGACCCTGTAATTATTATATAATGCCCTTCTTCATCTCTTGTTACAGCCTTTAATTTAAAGTCTAGTTTGTCTGATATAAGTATGGCTACTCCAGCTTTCTTTTGACTTCCAGTAGCATGATAGGTAGTTCTCCATCCCCTCACTTTCAATCTGAAGGTGTCCTCAGGTCTAAAATGAGTCTCTTGTAGACAGCAAATAGATGGGTCTTGTTTTTTTATCCATTCTGATACCCTATGTCTTTTGGTTGGTGCATTTAGTCCATTTACATTCAGTGTTATTATAGAAAGATATGAGTTTAGAGTCATTGTGATGTCTGTAGGTGTCATGCTTGTAGTGATGTCTCTGGCACTTTGTCTCATAGGATCCCCCTTAGGATCTCTTGCAGGGATGGTTTAGTGGTGATGAATTCCTTCAGTTTTTGTTTGTTTGGGAAGACCTTTATCTCTCCTTTTATTTTAAATGGCAGACTTGCTGGATAAAGGATTCTCAGCTGCATATTTTTTCTGATCATCACATTGAAGATTTCCTGCCATTTCTTTCTGGCCTGCTGAGTTTCAGTAGAGAGATCAGTCACGAGTCTTATCAGTCTCCCTTTATATGTTAGAGCATGTTTATCCCTAGCTGCTTTCAGAATTCTCTCTTTATCCTTGTATTTTGCCAGTTTCACTATGATATGTTGTGCAGAAGATCAATTCAAGTTACGTCTGAAGGGAGTTCTCTGTGCCTCTTGGATTTCAATGCCTTTTTCTTTCCCCAGATCAGGGAAGTTCTCAGCACCTTTCTCTCTCTTCCTCCTCTGGAATCCCAATTATGCATATATTATTACGTTTCACCACATCACTTAGTTCTCTAATTCTCCCCTCATACTCCTGGATTTTTTTATCTCTTTTTTTCTCAGCTTCCTCTTTTTCCATAATTTTATCTTCTAATTCAGCTATTCTCTCCTCTGCCTCTTCAATCCGAGCCGTGGTCACCTCCATTTTATTTTGCAGCTCATTATAGCATTTTTAGCTCCTCCTGACTGTTTCTTAGTCCCTTGATCTCTGTAGCAATAGATTCTCAGCTGTCCTCTATACTTTTTTCAAGCCCAGCGATTAATTTTATGACTACTATTTTAAATTCATTTTCTGTTATATTGCTTAAATCGTTTTTGATCAGTTCATTAGCTGTCACTACTTCCTGGAGTTTCTTTTGAGGAGAATTCTTCCATTTCGTCATTTTGAATAGTCCCTGGAGTGGCGCGGAACTGCAGGGATTTTCCTCTGTGCTGTCTGGAGTATCTTGCATTGGTGGGCGGGGCCGCAGTCAGACCCAATGTCTGCCCCCAGCCCATTGCTGGGGCCACAGTCAGACTGGTGTTTACCTTATCTTCCCCTCTCCCAGGGGCAGGACTCACTGTGGAGTGGTGTGTCCCCTGTCTGGGCTACTTGCACACTGCCAGGCTTGTGGTGCTGCTTCTATGGAATCTGGCATATTGGGGGGGGGGGGGTGGATCCGCAAGGTGTGCAGGGGCAGGAGGGGCAGACTCAGCTTGCTTTGCCTTTGATTTTCTGCTTCAGGAGGGGCCCTGCGGCACCAGGAGGGAGGCAGACCCATCGGAGGGATGGATCCACAGAAGCACAGCTTGGGTATTTGCAAGGTGTGAGCAAGTTCCCTGATGGGAACTGGTTCCCTTTGGGATTTTGGCTGGGGGATGGGTGAGGGAGATGGCGCTGGCCAGTGCCTTTGTTCCCCCACTGAGCTGAGCTCTGTCCTCTGGAGCTCAACAAATCCCCCTCCTGTTGTCCTCTAGCCCTCCCACTCTCCAAGCAGAGCTGTTGACTTATAACATTCCAGAGTTTAAGTCCCGCTGGCTGTCAGAACTCACAGAGTCCAACCCCTCCACTTTTGCAATCCAGAATTCAGGGGCTCTGCCTTGCAGGGCGGGCTGCCCCTCCACCAGCCTGGCTCCCTCCCACCAGTCTGTGTAGTGCGCACTGCCTCTCTGCCCTTCCTACCCTCTTCCGTGGGCCTCTTGTCTACGCTTGGCTCTGAGAATCCACTCCGCTAGTCTTCTGGTGGTTTTCTGGGTTATTTAGGCAGGTGTGGGTGGAATCTAAGTGATCAGCAGGATGCGGTGAGCCCAGCATCCTCCTATGCCACCATCTTCCACAATCTTGAAGTCCAAAAATTACATCTTTAGGGTAAGCCTGGGTGGCTCAGTCAACTAAGCATCTGACTCTTGGTTTCAGCTCAAGTCATGGTCTCACAGTTCATGGGTTCGAGCCCTGCACTGGGCTCCACACTGACAGCGCAGAACCTGCTTGGGATTCTCTGTCTGCCTCTCTCTCTGCCCCTCCTCCTCTCGTGCTATCTCTGTGTCTCTCAAAATAAATAAGTAAAGTTCAAAAAGAAAAAAAATACATCTTTATTACAAAAGCAACACATACTTATCACACAAAAAAATGACAAAACACAACAAAATGAAAAGGAAAACAAACCCTTCCCAAGTTCCTCCACATAATGGCAATCCCTATGAACATTTTATAGTATCGATTTTCCAATTCTTCCCTGTATACATATAGACACACACTGCATGTAAGCATGAAAACACAGCTGTACTCTAATGGGTAAATAATGTGTGGTATTTCCATACAATGGAATATTACTCAGCCTTAAGAAGGAATGAAATATTGCTAGATGCTATATCATGTGTAAGCCTCAAAAGTATTATGCTAAGTGCAAGGAGACACACAAAAGCCCACATATTATATCATTTCATTTATATGAAATATCCAAACAAGAAAATCCATAAAGACAAAGAAGACTTACAGTTTTTTAAGCTAGTGGGCTGGGCTTTGGGAGTGATTTCTATTGTGTACAGGATTTTTTTGGTAGTGATGCAAACGTTGTAGAATTAGATGGTGGCGATGGTTGCACAACTTTGTGAATATACCTAAAACTCAATGAATTGCACATTTTAAAGGGTGAAGTGTATGGCATGTGAGTTATATCTCAATAAAAATGAAAAGTATTGAGGGGCTCCTGGGTGGCTCAGTCAGTTAAGCATCTGACTTTGGCTCAGGTCATGATCTCACAGTTTGTGAGTTCAAACCCTGCATTGGGCTCTGTGCTGACAGCTCAGAGCCCAGAGCCTGCTTTGGACTCTGTGTCTCCCTCTCTCTCTGTCCCTCCCCTGCTCGCACTGTGTCTCTCTTTGTCTCTCAAAAAATAAAAATACATTTAAAAAATGAAAAGTATTGATAACTTGAGATCTCCCCCATGGCCTGTCTCCTCGTCAGCTTCAGGACTGGTGTAGGGTTCTGCAGAATGCTGCCTGGACCTCCCTGTTCCGCAGGCAGTAGATGACGGGATTGCACATGGGTGTTACCACCGTGTAGATGACAGACAGCACCTTGTTGAGGTCCATGGCTTCTATGCGGCTGGGACGGGCGTAGATGAAGAGAGTGGCTGAGTAGAAGATGCCCACCACCACCAGGTGGGAGGCGCAGGTGGAGAGGGCTTTGGAGCGGGCAGCGGCTGATGACATGTGGAGCACAGCCCTCCCAATGGCCACATAGGAGGCAATGGCCATGAGAAGGGAACCCCAGAGGATGCCGATGGCAGAGATGAAGTCCACCAGCTCTGTCAGGGCCACGTGGGTGCAGGACAAGTTAAGCAGAGGGGAGACGTCACAGAAGAAGTGGTTGAGGACATTGGGGCCACAGTAGGAAAGGCTGGCAATGCATGTCGTCTTGGCCACCGAGACCAACAGCCCCCCAAGCCATGAGGACAAGGCTAAGCCCAGGCAGACCTGGGGCCTCATGAGCAGTGGGTAATGGAGTGGGCGGCAGATGGCCACGTAGCGGTCATAAGCCATGGAGGCCAAGAGGGTGCACTCTGTGCAGATGAGGACTATGAAGAAGAAAAGCTGTGTCATGCAGGCTGTGAAGGAAATATGGTAAGGTCCAGTCCACAGCCCCACGAGCAGACTGGGCATGGTCACGGACACGTAGCACATCTCCAGGCAGCTCAGGTTGCCCAGGAAGAAATACATGGGCTTGTGGAGCTCGATGTGACTGCAGATGAGGTAGATGATGAGTGTGTTCTCCAGGAGGGTCAGCAGGTAGAGGGTCAGGAAGACGGCAAACAGAACATCCCTTACATCTGGCCTTGTGGACAAACCCAACAAGACAAACTCCTGGACTCTGGTCACATTGTCCAACTCCAAGGACCTCTCCATCTAAGAATAAAATACATCTGCAAAATATTTTGCACATCTTTCTCTCTACAGCTTGCCTTACTCTGGTTCCACGCTGTTGCATCACCTACTTAACACACTTGATACACTCCTCAGTGTCCTTAGAATAAGCATCATGTGTCCTGTCATGGCCCCCGAGCCCCCATGTTCCTATTCTTGCTGACTACTTCACATAACAGCACCATTTCTCACATCCATTGTAGCCCCATGGAGGCCCTTTAACCCCCTCAAATACTCCAAGGTCTTTCCAGCCTTAAAGCATTTCCACATGAAGTCTCTCCATCCTACAACAATTTTCTCCCCAGTCTTGTGTTTCCCATGTCTGGGAATCCTTGACGTTCTTGGCATGAGTTTTTCAATGTCATATCCTCAGAAAATCCCCTCTCAAACCCCGTGTCATTATTCTTTATCCCTGCAACCCATTACTTCTGCGCCAGGGTGATTGTTATTAACTTTATTTAGTTTAAATTACTTGCACAAACTGGAGGTTGCTGGGGGGGGGGGGATGGGTGAAATAGGTGAAGGGAATGAGGGTGTGCACTTGCTGTGATGAGCTCCAGGTAAGGATGGAAACCTTGAATCACTGTATTGTACACATGAAACATAATACTGTATGTTAATACTGGGATTAAAATGAATGAATGAGGGGCACCTGGGGGCTCAGTCGGTTAAGCATCCAACTTCAGCTCAGGTCATGATCTCGCAGTTCGTGGGTTTGAGCCCCTGGTTGGGCTCTGTGTGGACAGCTCAGAGGGTGGAGCCTGCTTTGGATTCTGTGTCTCCCTCTCTCTCTGCCTCTCCCCTACTCACACTCTGTCTCTCAAAAATAAATAAACGTTAAAAAATTTTAATTGAATGAATAAATGAATAGGATTACTTGCATGTTTGTTGAGTTATGCAAAGTCTCTCCAACTTGGTTGTAAGCCTCTTGAGGAAAGATATGGGGTCTATCTCGCTCACAGCTCTAACCTCAGGACCCAGCAAAGGAGTGCATTGCCTGGTACCTTATAGGTTCTTGACACACGTTTATTCAATGCACGGAGGATCAGAGTCGGACTTCAGGCATCACACTCCTCAGCAGGTACAGCAGCAAAGAGAAGGCGATGTTGGCTGGGAACTCTGGGACTCTGCCCGGGTGCCCTTCAATTTCTGATGGCTGTTGATCCGGAAGGGAGGTGATGTAGTGTGTTTGGGAGAACATTCACCGTGGGATCAGAAACCCCGCTTTGTCAGCCTATTACATCAGCACATTGCTGAGTTCACCCAAGTCTTAGTTTTTCCCTTTGTGAAATGGGGAGAATGATATTGGCTCCCACGGAATGGTGTGGGGGTTGCATAAGGAAAGGAAAGGGAGGGAGTCCCTTCTGGTCACTGCCTTGAGGAGGATGAGGGGGGCTGTGCAAGCAGAATTTCAGCCCACACGGGCCTCCATCTCCTGGGAGGGTTGGCACGGCCGCTAGTCCTGGTGCACCTGCTGGCATCCGCCACACGTCCAGTGTTCTTCCAGGCACTGACCTGTCAGCCAACTGTTCTCCAGCCAGATGCTTCTGCTCCAAACAGGAGTGCTTTATTTAGCACGTGAAAACCACACCGAACTTTCTATCTCCCAAATCAGCACCACTGTCAGTCCCAAACACTAGTACAGAGAGAAGTAGAGGGGTGTCTGTGGCCCTCATCCCTCACCCACTGCTCTTCTGTCTCAAGAGGAAGCAGATAGGGGCACCTGGGTGGCTCAGTCTGTTAAGCCACTGACTCTTGATTTAAGCTCAGGTCATGATCTCACAGTTCATGAGATCAAGCCCTGCATCAGCCTCTGTGCTGACAGCACGGAGCCCGCTTGGGATTCTCTCTCTCTCTCTCTCTCTCTCTCTCTGCCCCTCCCCTGCTCATGTGCACTCTCTATCAATAAACTTAAAAAAAATAAAAAAAAAACAAATTCAGTGCTTCTCCTGGTCCTTTGGCATAGAGAACAGTGCTTATCTCCATATTCTGAGATTCCTCTCTTGATTTGATGACATTTATTGATGAAACTTACCACCATTTATTAGAGAAGGGAGTCAGGTACAGCAATTTTCTAGAAAAAAACATGGAAGTTTGATGCCTGATTTTCTATAGAGGGGGTTCTATCCTCCCCACCCCCAACATATCTTATTATAAAGATGGAAGCAGTATTTATTGTATATATGTATGTCCAGGTTGGGTTCTTTTAAAAAAAATTTTTTTTGAGGTTCATTTATTTTTGAGAGAGAGACAGAATGCAAGGAGTGGATGGGCAGAGAGAAAGGGAGACCCAGAATCCAAAGCAGGCTCCAGGCTCTGAGCTGTCAGCACAGAGCCCGACACGGGGCTGGAACCCACAAACTGTGAAATCATGACCTGAGCTGAAGTCGGACACTCAACTGACTGAGCCACCAGGTGCCCAGGTTGGGTCCTTTTAACAAACAATTTCATTCATTGCTCAGTGTCCCGTGAAGCAGGTGTCATTCCTGGTTGTTAAAGATGAAGAAACAGAGTTTCCCAGAGGCTACAAGTAAAAAGTAAGGACACTGGGTTTTTTTTTTCAAACCAGTTCTGTCCAATTTTACCACCCAGCAGGGCTTTGCATGAGGTTGCATTGCTTATGAAACATACCCTCGGTCTGTTTGAGAGCCACATGTGTCTCATTCTGTCACAAAGCCTTCCTGGCATAGCCTCACCCTACATCTATCCCAGCTGCACAGCACAGATGATGCTTACTCTAGTCCTACTGAGCTTCTTCCTTTCACAGGGATCTTCTTTGGAATGAAATGGGCATATCTTTGAACTCTAGATGTGCCACTGCCTCCCTAGGAGCCAGTCACTTAACCTCTCCGATCCCTAGTTGCCTCACAAATAAACCCGGGTTCTGAGTGCAGAGTGAAAACTAGAAATTACAATAATCCCCATTTTCCAACATCTACCAACTGCCACATATTGTGTCAGGAGATCTTTGCTTTTATTTTATCCTCATCACAACACGGAGAAGTAATCACCAATGTTCCCACGGTACGGATGTGTGAACTGAGGATCACGGAGTCCGCTTGTGTCCCTCAAAGCCTTCCAACTGCTGGGAGTAGAATACAGATTCCACTGCCCAGGTGTGGCTGACCCCATCTCATTATTTTCTTCTCTATCTCTTGGGACTTGGGGTGAAATTTTCATTTTATGATAATTTTTTGAAACATGTTGGCCAAAGAAGAAAAGAAAATTAGTTTTCTAGTCTGGGAAGGGAATGTTAGGACTGAAAGGGCCATTTGAAAGGACTCAGTTTGATATCCTTGTTTTTCGCAGGAGGAAACTGAAGATACCTATACAGGTGCAAGGTCTGTGGTTGGTGCTACAGTTACATAGTTCAAATGGATTTGAGTTTTCCAAAATCCCAGATGTCAAGTTGCTGCCTCCATATGGTGTTGGGATCCTGGACAAAGACTCTATAAGCTGGACCTTATTTCATCGTCCCATTCACCCTGTGAGGTAAGCTTTTGTTTTTTTAGCTCTGTTTTACTGATGAAGAAACAGAGGCATAGAAAGTATAAGACATTGCTCAAGCACCTTGACAAATCATGGAGGTGAAGCTCAATTTAGGTTGGCATTCTGAAGCCATATTCCACTGCTTCCTTCACCACCCTGGGTCTCAATTCCCTTGATGACACTTCTAACCTCAGAGAAGATTAAATGTAGCAATGAGGTTAACACAGCCAAGGCTCAGCTGAGGTCTGTTTGCCCCAGTCCAACAGTGGTTGGAACAGTGTCCAGTCCCGAAACAAGCACATTATATCTGCCCACAGCAGTCCCCCTCCCAAGGAGGGTCTGTGGTCCTGGATATGACTCTCCAGAGAAGCCCTGTTAGCACCAAAGGGTGAAACTCTTCTGGGTACTAAACAAGAACGTCTCCACTGCTCTATTCTGTCTGTGCTCCCTCCCCCACCAGATTTTTCTCTTCCACGACCCACTTTCTCTCTGCTCCTGCCTCTGTTAATAATCCCTTTCTTTGTGCCTGCACCAGACTCACTTCTGCTACAAGTATCCCCCATATCAAACATCATAGCCAGTCACCTTAGATGCCAATAGGTTTTGTTTTTTGTTCGTCTTACATAAAATACAACCAATTTAACTTCAAAGGTCACTCTGGAATTCTTCAGCCCAGAAGCAGAGTGCACAGTGGCTATTTAGGATTTTTGTTTCATCCCATAAACATTTATCCAGCATAAGCAAAGTACTGCACACTGTGCTAGGCACGGTGGGGATATGGAGATGAACAAGATACACCCCATCCAGAGGAGTTTTCTATCCGATTCTTTCTTATTGGTGCAACTTGGATAAGTTACTTAGCCTGTCTGGCACTTGATAGCCTTTTATGAAAAAAAGATAGATGTAATTGTCTTCATCTCAAAGCATGTAGTAACATCTCCACTATTACATAAGAGTCAGATATGAGAAAGACAAATACCGTATGACTCCACTCATTTGTGGGATCTAAAAGCAAAATAATAAACAAACAAAAAGCAGAAGGAGACCTATAAATACAGAGAACAAATGGTGGTTGTCAGAAGGAAGGAGCTGGGGGGTGGGTGGGCAAAAGTGGTGAAGGGGAAAGGGAGGCACAGGCTTCCAGTAATGGAATAAGTAAGCCATGGGAATAAAAGGCATGGCATAGGGAATATAGTCAATGACAATGGCATAGCGTTGTGTGGTGACTGATGGCAGCTACACTTGGGAACACAGTAGGTGGTTCAGAGAAGTTGAATCCCTATGTTATACACCTGACACTAATGTAACATTCTGTGTCAACTATACTCAAATAAAAATTATGGGGCACTTGGGTGCCTCAGTTGGTTAAGCATCTGACTTTGGCTCAGGTCATGATCTCATGGTTCACGAGTTCAAGCCCCACATCAGGCTGTGTGCTGACAGCTCAGAAGCTGGAGCCTGATTCACATTCTGTGTGTGTGTGTCTCTCTCTCTTTCTGCTTCTCCCCTGCTCTCTCTCTCTCTCTCTCTCTCTTTCTCTCTCAAAAGTAAATAAACATTAAAAACAAATAAACAATAAGAGCCAGATAGACCCAACTCTGAATACCAGGTCTTCTGCTTAATAGCTATGAGACTTTGCACAAGTTACATGTCTTACTATAACTTCAGTTTCCACACATGCAAGCTGGGAATGATTTTAGTTCTTACCTTGTGGTGTTGCCCTGTGCCAAGTTTCTGGCACTCAATAAACACTAATTGTTAGCTATTATTATTATTAAATAACATGTCATCCCAATATGGGCACTGTCTTCATGATACGCACATTATCTCATTAATCTGGGTCGTCCCCATTCTGTGAGTGAGGTGTTATGCTTTGAATTTTGCATGGGAAGAATTAAAGCTAGGAGAGGCAAAGAAACTTGATGTGGAGGTCACACAGGTAGTTAGTGGCATACCCAGCAACCAAGCCTGGATCTGTCTGATTCTGAAACCAGTGATCACTCCTCTAGATTGTGCTGTCTGTCTGTGTGAAAGCAGTCACACACATTCGAATGTGTGCAGGGAAGCTATCCTTTGTTCTGACCTCCATATTGGATTTCAGGGTTCACCTGTTGATCTAATCCATTCTAGCTAGAGGAGGCGATCAACAAGGAGGAGACAAAAATCAGTTAGGGTAGGGGTTTGATGACAGAATATTCACTCCTAGAAGGAAGGATTAGGAAAACCTCACATAGGATCTGACATTTCATCTGAGCCTTGAAGGATGAGTAGAATTCTGAGTTAGAAAATGGGTAAAGTAATGGGCAACCTGGGAAGAAAAAAACTATGCTGCTAAAGACATCAGTGTGTGTTGGGGCACCCAGGTGGCTCAGTCAGTTAAGCGTCTGACTTCAGCCTAGGTCATGAACTCACGGTTTGTGAATTCAAGTCTTGTGTCAGGCTCTGTGCTGACAGCTCAGAGCCTGGAGCCTGCTTCGGATTCTGTGTCTCCCTCTCTCTCTGCCCCTCCCCTGCTCACAGTCTGTATCTCTCTCTCTCTCTCACTCAAAAATAAATAAAAACATTAAAAACAATTTTTTTAAAGGACATCAAGGTATGACCCAACTTTGACCAAAGTCACCCAGCTAGTTGGGGAGGTTTCCAGCTTCCAACCCAGCCATCCTTTTCCAATCGTCCCCGAGAGACATAATTCAGTCTTGAAAATCAGACGTACCTGGGCTCCAGCTCTCGACCCGGCTCATGTGAAATCAAGCCTGTGTACTTACTCTTACTGACCTTCAGTTCTCCATCTGCACAATATACTTATTCCTACAACAGAAGATTATTGGGACGACTGATGGAGATCACACAAGGATCACTCAGCAAAGCAAGTGACACAGAGCCAATATGTCCTAAGTACCATTCCATCATGTTGATATTTCCTTCCCACTGGCCCCCCAAAGATCTGTCCAGTCTCCTTACCAGAACAGTTCAACTAAGGTGGGTGTTACCCAGTCTTCTTCCCTCCGTAGGGTCTCTGGTCAGTGATCAGATGATCTGGGCATCCACTTGTGGACAGAATTTTCAGGAATGAGTTCAGCAGTCAGAGACGAGGATATCTCCTTGAATTCCCCCCGGCCTGGAAGGAGCTCTACCTCAATGGACCCACTTTGCACCTTCATCCACCGCACACTCTGAATGGGCTCCTGCCTGGGCTCTGCCAAGTTGCATCCATCCTCACAGCCAGTAGGCAAGCAGAAAGGCCAGTTTAAACTACAGCTGGGGATCTTGAGACCTCTCTCTCCCTTAATCTCTGTGGAATTACAGACCAGATGGGATTTTGTTTTTCTCAATCTCAGTTGGGTTTGAAAGAAGAGGGCAAAGGCACCCCTAATTCGGGGACTCATCTGTAGGCCATATCCGTAAGCATGCACTGATACCTACTATGTGCTAGAATGTGTTTCAATAAGCATGCATTTATCCCCTCCTGTGTGCTAGCATGTGTCCTGGATCCTGGGAACACAAAATCAAGGCAGACTTCACTTCTGCTCCCCAGGTCTGGAGTACAGGTGAATATGGAACCCCATGAGGGCCAGAAACTGGGGGAGCAGAGAGGAAGGAGATTAGTCCCGTGTGGGGACTTACAAAAGACATTCAGAAGAATGCACTGGCAGAGCTAAAGGTTCAGAGAGTCTTCCAGAATTACCTTCACTCAGCAGTCAAGAAACATTCGATATGTACACTAGGCACATACTAGGTCATATGGAGGGATTTTAAAAATCTTTTGAAATTTATTTGAAAAAAAATTTAATAAAATAAAATAAAATAAAATAAAATAAAATAAAATTTATTTGAGAGGAAAGAGGGCAGGGACACAGAGAGAGAGACAGAGAATCCTAAGCAAACTCCACACTCAGCACGGAGCCTGACATGGGGTTTGATACCACGACCCTGGAATCACGACCTGAACCAAAACCAAGAGTTGGATGCTTGACTGAGCCACCCAGGTGCCCCATTAGATTTTTTTTTAATTCCTGTGTGGTTAACATACAGTGTTATATTAGTTTCAGGTGTGCAATGTAGTAGTTCAACAGTACCACATGTTACTGCTCATCAAGATAAGTGTATTTTTTTTTAATTTTTATTTAACTTATTTTTTTAATTTATATCCAAGTTAGTTAGCATATAGTGCAACAATTATTTCAGGAGTAGATTCCTTAGTGCCCCTTACCCATTAAGCCCATCCCCCCCCAATACCACCTCCTGTAACCCTCTGTTTTTTCTCCATATTTATGAGTCTCTTATGTTTTGTCCCCCTCCCTGTTTTTATATTATTTTTGGTTCCCTTCCCTTGTGTTCATTTGTTTTGTTTCTTACAGTCCTCATATGAGTGAAGTCATATGATATTTGTCTTTCTCTGACTGACTAGTTTCACTTAGCATAATACCCTCCAGTTGCAAATGGCAAGATTTCATTCTTTTTCATTGCCCAGTAATACTCCATTGTATATATATACCACATCTTCTTTATCCATTCATCCATCGATGAACATTTGGGCTCTTTCCATACTTTGGCTATTGTTGATAGTGCTGCTATAAACATTGGGGTGCATGTGTCCCTTCGAAACAGCACAGCTGTATCCCATGGATAAATACCTAGTAGTACAATTGCTGGGTTGTAGGGTAGTTCTATTTTTAACTTTTTGAGGAACCTCCATACTGTTTTCCAGAGTGGCTGCACCAGTTTGCATTCCCACCAGCAGTGCAAAAGAGATCAGTGCCCCATTAGGTTTTAAAAAAAGGAAAAAGAAAAAACAGTGTCATTGTGCCTGCCTGGCTCGGTCAGAAGAGCAAGCAACTCTTGATCTCAGAGTTGTGAGTTCAAACCCCAAGTTGGTGTAGAGACTACTTAAAAAATAAATAAATAAATAAATAAATAAATAAATAAATAAACAAACAGATAGATAGATAGATAGATATTTAAAAAGCATTCCCCTTCTTGTCTTCTGTATGAATTTATAATTTCTTAGTGTGGTATTTCAAGTCCTGGATTTTATGTTCCCAGGCAAGACTTTCTGCTTCATTTGCTCTAAACTCCCTCCTGTCCCATGTCTGGGACACCTAGTTCCCTCTATACCTTGGCTTATTCAGATCCCTCTGTCTGAAGTACCCTTCCCTGTCTCCATTTCTCCTGCAGAAAATATGATGCATCTTCTGAGACTGAATTATTTACAAAAGCTATCACTAGCTTTATTTATCACTGACCCCCGACCTGCCTGTTTATCTTTTTGGATTTTTAAATTGGTAAAATACACATAACATGAAATTCACCGTCCTAGTCCTGTTTATAACTGCACAGTTTGCTGGCATTAAGTACATTCACACTGTTGTGCGACCGTCCCCACCACCTGTCTCCAGAACTCTTTTCCTCTCGTGAAACTGAAATTCTGCACCCACTGTACACTGTCTCCCCATTTCCCTCCACCTCCCTGCCTCCCGCACCCATCGTCCTACTTTCTGTCTCTATGACTCTGACTACTCCGGGCCGCTCATGTAAGTGGAATTATGCAGTATTTGTCTTTTTTGTGACTAGCGTATCTCACTTAGCATGATGTCCTTAAGGCTTCATGTATGTTGCAGTGTGTGCCAGGACGTCCTTCTATCTCAAGGGGGGATAATATTCCACTGTGTATGCTTACATCACACCTTGCTTACCGATTCATCTGTTTCCTTCCCCCTTTTGGCTATTGTGAATAAGCTGCTGTGAACGTGGATGCATGGGCATCTCTCTGAGATTCCGTTTTCAATTTTTCTTCAACCCCAACTCCCTTTATCAGTGCTACCTGGGGCTAGTTGGATGCCTTTAAAAAAATTTTTTTAACATTTATTTATTTTTGAAAGAGAGAGAGACAGAGTCAGAGTGGGGGAGGAGCAGACAGAGAGAGAGAGGGAAACACAGAATCCAAAGCAGGCTCCAGGCTGTCAGCACAGAGCCCAACACGGGGCTCAAACCCACAAACCATGAGATCATGACCCTAGCTGAAGTCAGACGTTTAACTGACTGAGCCTCCTAGGCGCCCCTAGGTGCCTTTATATCAGGAGCCTGTAGGGCTGGTCCCAGATTTAGCTGGAGCTCACAGACATGAGGGGGGCTTCCAATATGTGATGGGTTCTGATGAGGGGAATTGATGGTGGCTGTTGTCTATGCAAGGAAGCTGAGCTCAGCAAGTTGAGTCAAGAAAATGGGTCTATCTTCTGCCTGTGTGTGATTTTTGTTTGAGTACAATTGATAATGTTACATTACTTTCAGGTGTATCACGTAGTGATTTGACAAGTTTATATACTATGCTATGCTCACTACAAGTGTGGCTATAAGGCTATTACAATGGCATTGACTGTATTCCTTATGCTGTCACTTTTACCCCCATGACTTATTCTTTCTATAGCTGGAAGTCCATATCTCTGACTCCCCTTCACCCCTCTTGCCCAACCCCTCATCACCCCCCCATCTCTCTGGCAAACATAAGTTTATTTTTTTGTGTGTTTAGAGGTCTGATTCTGCTTTTTGTTCATTTATTCATTTGGGTTTTTTTTTAAGATTCCACATATGAGTGAAATCATATGGTATTTTCCTTTCCCTGACTGACTTACTTCACTTAGCATAATATACTGTAGGTCCATCCATGTCATTGCATATGGCATGATCGCAACCTTTTTTATGGATGAGTAATATTCCATTTTATATATATATATATATATATATATATATATATATATATATATATATCATATCTTCCTTGTCCCTTTTTATATTGATGAACACTTAGGTTGTTTCCATATCCTGGCTGTTATAAGTGATGCTGCCATAAACATAGGGGTGCATATATCTTTTCAAATTAGTATGTTCATCTTCTTTGGGTAAACACCCAATAGTGGAATTCTTGGATCATATGGTATTTCTATTTTCAATTTTTTGAGGAGTCTCCATACTATTTTCCACAGCAGTTTCTTCAATTTACATTCCCACCAACAGTGCATAAGTGTTCCTTTTTCTCCACCTCATCAACTCCTGTTATTTCTTGTCTTTTTTATTTTAGCCATTCTAGCAGGTGTAAAATAATATCTCATTGTAGTTTTGATTTTCAGTTCCCTGCTGATGAGTGATGTTGAGCATCTTTTCATGTGTCTGTTGGCCATCTATGGTTGCTTTTGTGTTTTTTTTGAAAAATACTTATTCAGTTTCTCTGCCCATTTTTTAAAAAAACATTTAATTTTTGAGGGAAGGAGAAAGGTCAGAGAGAGAGGGAGACAGAGGATCTGAAACAGGGTTTATTCTGAGAGCACACATGTGGGCTTAAATTCATGAATCATGAGACTATGGCCTGAGCTAAAGTCAGAGGCTTAACAGATGAGCCACCTGGGTGCCCCCCACCCCTGTCTGCCCATTTTTTAATCAGATTGTTTGTTTCTTTAGTGTTGACTGTATAGGTTCCTTCTATATTTTGGATATTAACTCCTTATCATATATATCATTTGCAAATATCTTCTCTTATTCAGTGGGTTGTTTTTTTGTTTTTGTTTTGTTGATGGCTTTCTTTGCTGTGCAAAACCTTTTTATTTCAATGTAGTCCCAATACTTTATGTTTGTTTTTGTTTCTCTTGCCTTAGGAGACATATCTTTAAAAATATTGCTATGACTGGGGCGCCTGGGTGGCTCAGTCGGTTGAGCATCCGACTTCAGCTCAAGTCACGATCTCACGGTTTGTGAGTTTGAGCCCCGCATCAGGCTCTGGGCTGATGGCTCAGAGCCTGGAGCCTGCTTCTGATTCTGTGTCTCCCTCTCTCTCTGCCCCTCCCCCATTCATGCTCTGTCTCTCTCTGTCTCAAAAATAAACATTAAAAAAATTTTTTAAAAATATTGCTATGACTGATGTCAGAGAAAGTTACCTTCTAGGATTTTTTATGGTTTCAGATCTCATATTTAGGTCTTTAATCCACTTCAAGTTTATTTTTGTGTATGGTGTTAAAAAGTGTTCTGGTATCATTGTTTTAGTTGTAGCTGCCCCCATTTTCCCATAACAATTTATTGAAGGAGATGAGGGAGGACATGCCTGAAACCAGGACAAAGGAGCACAGTTGGAACACCGTAGAACCCGCCTAAGTCTTGTAGGAATTTGAGTGTCTGACATGAGGTAAAGGGACCTTGTCTGAATGAGAGGACAAAAATGCTTCCCAAGGAAATGATGGAAGAGTGTTGAGAGAAAAAAGTGATCCAATTAGCATGGCCAGGAGGGAGAAAGAAGAGCATGGCAGGCAGAGGTAATAGGATGGATGGATGGATGGATGGGTGGGTGGATGGATGGATCGATGGATAGAAGGATGGACTGGAGGATGGAAGTGTGGATGGATGGATGGATGGAAGGATGGAATTTGGATGGATGGATGAATGGATGGATGCATGAAAGGATGGATGGAGAGATGGATGGAAGGATGGAAAGATGGAAGGTGGATGGATAGATGGATGGATGGAAGTGGGGTTGGATGAATGGATGGATGGAAGGATGGATGGAAGGATGGATAGATGGAAGGATGGATGGATGGAAGGATGGAAGTGTGGATGGAAGGATGGATGGATAGAAGGATGGAAGGTGGATGGATGGATGGAAGGATGGATGGATGGAAGGATGGAAGTGTGGATGGATGGATGGATGGATTAATTGATGGACAGGTGTGTGGGTGGGTAAATAGAA